>NC_057804.1:548830342-548859851 GCF_018294505.1 Triticum aestivum
AGAAGACGAAGAATCCCCAGGAGATGATCACGACGGTGATGCTGTACACAGTCATCATGTAGAAGATGCAGGGCATGATGATGATGCCGGCGGAGCAGACGACGCTGGACCATCGATGGGCTGGGTGCAGGACCCTCATATTCAAGAGCTGCTTCTCAAGCAGACGGATAACGCAAGAGCTGCCGCCCGAGAGAAAGCCAAGATGGATCAACTTGAGTTAGACGCGGTTACTCCATTGTATGAAGGATGCAGGCCCGAGGATACCCGCCTGAAAGTAACGCTCATGGCTCTGGAGATGAAGGTAAAACACAAAATGACCGACGCATGCTTCGACGAGAACATGTCATTCTGGCACGAACGTCTTCCCAAGGGGAACAAGTGCCCGACCAGTTTGGAGGAGGCAAAGAAAATCGTGTGTCCTCTGGATTTACCGCACGTGAAATACCATGTGTGCATGAACAATTGCATCATTTATCGGGACGAGCACGCGGAGTCTACCATATGTTCGGTGTGCGGTGTCACTCGATACAAGAAGAGGAAGAAAGCTCCTCGAAAAGTGGTGTGGTACTTTCCGATCACTCCTCGTCTGCAACGGTATTTTGTGGACCCTAAGGTAGCGAAGCTCCTGCGTTGGCACGCGGATAGGGAGGAGAAGAAGCGAGAAGATGACGCAAATGATCCGGAGATAGATAAAAAAGACAAGATGCTGAGTCACCCTAAGGATGCGAGCCAGTGGCAAGCGTTGAACTTCGAATACCCAGAATTAGGGAACGATCCAAGGAACATCATGCTGGGCGCGAGCACCGATGGAGTCAATCCGTTTGGCAGCCAGAGAAGCACACATAGCACCTGGCCTGTGTTTGTGTGGATGTACAACCTTCCCCCCTGGTTGTGCATGAAGAGGAAGTACATTCACATGAGTATGCTAATTGAAGGGCCGAAACAACCAGGGAACGACATCAATCTGTATCCGGGGCTGCTGAAAGAGGAGCTTGACACGCTGTGGAAAACGCCAGCCAATACGTGGGACGCCGCAGAGAAAGAATATTTCCCTATGAGAGCCGCACTGCTCACGACGGTGCACAACTATCTCGGTTATGGATATCTTGCCGGGCAGGTAGTCCACGGATTTTCTGGATGCGTAAGGTGCATGGATGACACAACGTATCGCCAGCTAGATAGAGATCCCGGGTCTTCGAAAACCGTGTTCATGGGACATCGAAGGTGGCTTCGCGACGATGACCCATGGAGGAAACGCAAGGATCTGTTCGATGGTGAAACCGAACCCCGAAAACGCCCGTGTACGAGGAGCGGCGAGGAAATAGACAAGCTGTTGAAAAATTGGAAAGACTGCCCACTGCCGGGAAAGAAGCAAAAGGTGCCAGAGCCGGGAAAGATGCGAAAGGCACCAGAGCCGCTGCTGAAGGTATGGAAAATGAGGTCTGTTTTCCGGGACTTGCCGTACTGGAAGATCCACCGTGTGCCTCACAGCCTTGATTTCATGCATATCACGAAGAACGTGTGCGAGAGTCTGCTTGGTACCCTGCTCAACATGCCAGAGAGGACCAACGATGGGCCGAAAGCAAGGGCAGACTTGAAATCAATGGGCATCAGGCAGGAGCTCCACGCTATACATGATGATGATGATGATGATGATGATGATGATGATGATGATGATGATGAGGCAAAGCAGGACACAGAAAGTCGTCGCAAAGGCAAAAAGGCCAAGAAGACCGGAAATGACTACCCTCCCGCGTGCTTCACTCTAAGTCAGGAGGAGATCGAGCATTTTTTCACCTGCCTCCTAGGAGTAAAACTTCCTTACGGTTACGCGGGGAAGATAAGCAGATACCTAGACCCAGCGAAGCAGAAGTTCAGCGGGATGAAGTCTCACGACTGTCACGTGCTGATGACGCAGATACTTCCAGTTGCAATCCGTGGGATCATGGACGCGCACGTCCGTGAAACTCTATTTGGCCTATGCAACTTCTTCGACGTCATCTCTCGGAAGTCGATTGGCGTGAGGCAACTCACAAGGCTGCAGGAAGAGATCGTGGTGATACTATGCGAGCTTGAGATGTACTTCCCGCCCGCATTCTTCGACGTTATGGTGCATCTGCTGGTCCATATAGTGGAGGATATCATCCAACTCGGGCCGACGTTCCTGCACAGCATGATGCCGTTTGAAAGGATGAATGGTGTCATCAAAGGATACGTTCGCAACATGTCACGTCCAGAAGGAAGCATAGCCAGGGGCTTTCTGACCGAAGAGTGCATCTCCTACTGCACGAATTATGTAGGCATCGAGAACCCCGTTAGTCTGCCCGTCAACAGGCACCTCGGCAGGCTCGCTGGATGGGGTCACCGTGAGGGTCGCCACGAAATGCATGTCGACTTCGAGGGTCGACCGCCGACTTTGAAAGAGCAAACCTAGTCGCGCTACAACACATAGACGTGGTCGATCCTTGGGTGGTAGAGCACAAAACATTTATTAAGAAGACGTACAATGACCGAGGCCAACAGAGGACGGACGGAGATATACTCAAAGAGCACAACTCATGTTTCACGCGTTGGTTCAAGCAGAAGCTTCTGTCGTACCCTTTACATGAGGATTCTTCCACGGAAGAACAACTCATATTCACCTTGTCACAGGGCGCCGAGCACAACCTGATGACCTATGAGGCGTACGATATCAATGGCTACTCATTCTACACCGAGGCCAAGGACATGAAGAGCGATGGTTATCAGAACTCCGGGGTAACGATGGAATCCTACACCGGTAACGACAAGGACAGATACTACGGAAGGATCAAGGAGATCTGGAAGCTGAGCTACGCTGGAGAGAAGGTCCCGATGTTCCATGTCAGATGGGCCAAGAACGTCATAAAAGAAGACCGGTATTTCACCACCATGGTTATACCCGAAGCCAAATCCAAGACCGCGGGCGCAAACGTCACCGCGAAAAATGAGCCATGGGTACTGGCTTCCCATGTGGACCAATGCTTCTTCATTACCGACCCGTCAAAGCCCAGTCGTGTTGTCGTGAGGAGAGGCAAAAGGAAGATCATCGGAATGGATGGAGTAGCCAATGAGCAAGACTTCGACAAGTATGGCGACCCGAGGATCGAACATGACGACGATGATGAAGTAGCAGCATACACCACAGGAAGAAGCAGGACCACCCTACCTAAAGGACGTCCGTTCCACAGAAGAACTCCATTTGCGAAAAAGAAGGGCAAGAAGATTGTGAACAGATAGCTAGCTAAGATCGATTGTATTTAAATCGTAACCTTCATTTCTCGATTGTATTTCATCGGCAGTTTTTGAACTATCATGAATATTTTTAAATTTCATGGACACTCGATCTCGATCCCCCTCCATCTCGATCGCTATCCCACCTTGCCAGATCCGGCCATCCCCCTCGCCGCCGAGCACCCCCCGGTCCACCGGCCGCCGCCGCCGACCCCCCGCACCCTCAATTCCCCTTCTCAACCGCTGCCGCCGACCCCCCGCACCCCTCCCCTACTCAACCGCCGCCGCCGACCCCCTGCACCCGACATTATTACTGTCCTATAAAAAAATATTACTGATATGATTTAAACAAGTTTGAACATATTTAAACACAAATAAGTATCAAACAACATTTTAAATGCATAAAAAAAATTAGTGGAGCCCGGGAATCGAACCCAGGACCTCCTAGTGTGAGAACTGGCTGCTGACCAGTTGAGCTAGTAGAGGGGACTTGACGTGGATCAGCTCAGGTGGTAGATAACCTGTTGGCTCGAGCAAAATACTAATGGCGCACCAGGGTGAGGTGCGCCATTAGCATGGATGTACTAATGGCGCACCGAGGGGTGGTGCGCCATTAGTATTGTGTCGCCCCCGCCCATCCATACTTCCTCCCGGCCCAAACCTATCGATCCCCTCTCTCTCCCTCGATCCCCTTCCCCTCTTCTCTCCCGACGCCGCTGCCCCGCCGCCTCGACGCCGCCCCGACGCCGCTGCCCCGCCGCCTCGACGCCGCCCCCACGTCACGACGCCGCCCTTGCCCCGATGCCTCAACGCCACCCCTTGCCCCTGCGCCCCTGCGCCTCGATGCCCGACGTCTCCAACCACCGCCTCGACGCAAGCAGAGGGGCTTCTCCACCCCCTCGACGCCAGGCAAGCAGAGCGGCTCCTCCTCCCCTTCGACGCCAAGCAAGCAGAGCGGCTCCTCCTCTCCCTCGATGCCAAGCCATGTGAGCTGCCCCCTCCCCCCTCGGCTGCTTGCTTCTATCCATCCTAACCCTAGCCCCTTCTCCATTGCAGCATCCCGCCACACTCCTCTCGAGGAGGAGAGGAGAGGAGAAACCCGCGCAGCGCCGTCATTTCCCGCACGGCCTCGGCACCGTCTCCTCCCCTCCAAGCTCCATTGAATCCAAGCTACTGCTAAGGTGAGCTTTTGCATCTGAATTCTCCTCCTCTCCTCCCCTCGGCACCTATGTACTCATTTTGCATCTGAATTTACTTTTTGGAAATATGGATTAACTTTCCTGAAATTTGAGCTTTTCTTAACTAATCAAGAACTCCCCTCTGTATGTGAAACACCTATGCATGACTAATTCTGCACGGCAACATGTCACTTCTATTTGCATTGATCCCCTGCACAACTATTTTTTCATGTTTCTGATGCGAACCTTAATTTGCATTGATGCCTTCCCGTTGTCATTTGGATAGGGCTTGTTTAGGTTTCTCACATGCAAGTTTATTTGGATCCATTGCACCTTTGCGTTACAAATTATGAAACTGATGCACTTTGTTTGGTGGGCTTTCGTGGAAATGTGCATCAACTTTCTTGAAAGTTAAGCTTGTCTTGACTCTTGACTAGGTGTAATTATGAACTGGACGCGCTTTATGACTAGATGGTGATGCTAGGTGTGCTGATGTATACTTGCTGTCAATTGGATCATGCTTCTTTAGGTTTCATTGGTCATGCTGTCAATTTTCTTGTGGAATGTGGGTGTCAATGCGTACTTTGATGTCAATTGGATCATTCTTCTTTAGGTTTCATTGGTTGGCCTGTTATTTTTTTTGCTGCCGTCTTTGTCTAGTAAAACTTCCTGATTAGGTTTCTGTTCAACCTCAGAATGCTTTCAGTTCTGTTTTGTCAGGCTGATATTGACTACACTGTTTAGTTTATACACTAGTTACCCAGAAAGTTGGTCTTCCTCCTAGCAAGAATATACAGTATTAGATAATACATGTTGGATAGTACTACTTGTCTATTTACAATGAGACATGGGGCCCGTGGTATCATTATGGGGCTGTGCTGCTGTATTATGCCTATAAAAACACTTGTTCGGTCAATTAAACAGGGCATTGAAAATTGACAGGGCATTTTTGTTTTCTATTGAACCTAAGCAATTTCATACGCTTGACAAAGTTGATGCTTTATTCCTGATGTATAATTTGTTTGTCACATGCTACTGTTGATCCCAAGTTTGATGCATAACAATTGTTGTATGAGTTCTCCAAATGAACAGGAGTACTCCTCTATTTTGATATGAAATCACCATGATAGGTCCACATGCTACTATTGTCAACATGATAAATTGTTTCAGTTAGTTACCTCTAAAACTATTCTTAATTAACTGATGATTTGCTACAACCAGTGCATGCATGCCTTTTTTCTTCTTCATTTTTAGTAAAGTGCTCTGTTCTGGGTCATGGACTTTGTGCCATGGACCAGTGCATGCATGCTGCTGCTGCTGTACTACTTGTCAAGTGATGCTGCTACTGCTATCTGCGAGTTGTTGCTGCTAGTTGTGATTTTGTCAAGTGATGCTGCTGCTACTTGTGATCTTCTAAAATAACCCCTTTCTTCTGAAACGTTGATTAATTTCCATTTCAGTTGAGAAATGGGACACTCCTAGGTCAAGAAAATTAGCAAAGGTCATGCCCAATTTTCTTGACCTAGAAGGTGCCCGATTCTCAACCGAAATAAAAATTAATTTGCTTTAGTGGTTGGATTAGTTTAGTATTTTATTCACACACTCAGACACCCTTGCTTGCCATGTGTGATAGAGAGATAGTGAGGGGAGACAATAAGCTATCTGCAACTTGATGAAGATTGGAGTATATCTTAATAAGTTTACCCTGTTGGGGCACATCACATACACACATTTGCTCAAGTCCACTCTGGCCCATGTAGAGCTGAAACCCAGTTTAGTTCCTTGTATCACTTGTCGCTGAAAACCGTTTGATTGTTTTCACGGAAATGATTTACAAGTTTAGCAAGTGATGAGCTGTGAGAATAACATATTCATTAGGGTAGGCGTCTCCTGCCCTATGCTGAATGTGGTGCAATTTTCGATGCAGATTCATAATTTGCAGCTTAGCTTATCTCTTGGCCCTCCAATTAAAATATAGGGGTTGACCTTCACCACGGCCGAAGCTTCTCTGCATCTATATATAATGGACATTCCCTAGCTTCTGAACAATCAACACAAAGCAGCAGGCCTGAGTGTCTCCAATAGTCATCCTTGTGTTTGTGTAGGTTTTCTTTCCTTGGTCCATTGAGCCTTCATTCATGGTTATGAATGATATGCAATGATCAGCCTGCTAGCGTTTATCCTCTCCGCGTGTTTGAACACCCTGCGGTGTAGTAAAAAGTAATTACAGATACACTCACCCACATAAGTATTCAACACAATGAAAAAATAGTACAAATTAAGGAAAGGCACTACCATTTCAGACGCTTGTCTTCTAAAAAGAAGAGCGAACTTTCTAGACACACCCCTCAAGAACTAGGTTACCCTGAGAACGTGGACTTGGACCTTAGAAACAACACACTAACAGGTTCTATCCCAAAACACCTAGGCAATATCACAAACATCTCTCAATTGTTCCTTGACAATGACCAACTTTTTGGCGACATTCATCGAGAATTAGGTTATTTGGTCAACTTAGAGATCTTGTTCCTTGACAATAACCAACTTTTTGACCAAACTTTGTTTCTATTTAGAGAGAAACATGGCCCACAACGATGAGGCCGGGGGTTTGGGCGGCAAGGCATTCTGGGAGCTGTCCCAGGAGATGGAGGAACAACCTCACTTGTATGAGGCCGCCGCCTTTCCCACTGATCCTGAGACCACTGATGGTGCCGCCGAGGATGACCACACTGATGCCACCACTGATGGTGCCGCCGAGGATGACACCACTGATGATGGCGGCGCCCGCACAGATGGCAGCCAACCGAAGAGGCAACGGAAGGACCGGCACCCGATCGTGCTCCTCACCCTCAAGGAGGAAGTTACTGAAGTGGACTCCAACGGGAATCCAATGGCACCCGAACGAATAGTCAAGGGGTACTCACTTCAGCTCGGGTGCATTGTCTGGAGCACCGTCTCGATCAACACCGAGAACCTGAGGCATCCTTACCGAGGGAATTTGCGCCACCTCCTCTTCACGAAGCTTCACGAACGATACAAGTTCCGCGCTGAATTTGCAAACACAAGCCTCAAAGGGAATAAAGTGAACAATGCTGCCCTCACGAAGATGAGCAAGGCCCTGTCTACTTGAAAAGCAATGTGAAGAAAATGATCGAGATAGGTGAGAGTTATCAGAAGATCAAGGAGAAAAATCCTTCGATCACCGAAGATGACTACAACGACTTCAAGATCAATTGCTCGAGCACCGCAAGCTCCCAATCAAGTGAGTGGGGGAAACAAATGCGGGAGCTGAATATAGGGGAACACACACTCGGTCCCGGCGGTTACAGAGAGGCGGAGCCTATATGGGACAAGGAGGAGGCGGACCGTCCCGAGCAAGGCCTACCGCCCCTCTTCGAGAAATACAGCGGTAACAAGCAGACCAGGAACTTTGTCAGGGCCCGGTACAAGAAGGACCCGAAAACAAAGGAGCTTACCACGAATCCGAAGACCAGGCAGCTTGAGCTTGTTCTGGTAAGGAATACACCCCCGCGTAATTAGCTCCATATGGTTGCATTCTAATTAATGAAGCCAAATTTCTAAATGGTTCACATTCCTTCCGCAGGCGACTGAAAGCAGTAGCGCGGGGTCGACTAAGAGCAACCCTTGGGACACCACTCTAAATAGGGCGTTGAATGTAATGAAGAACAAGGATAAGCTCAGTAAGCCGACGTCACCTGGTCGTGTGGCCGGCAAAGGCTTGTCGACAAAATGGGGGTCATAATATACCGCTGGTGTGCGGAAGGAGAAAAAGACCAGCTCGGAAAGCCAGGCGCGAGAGGTTCAAGAACTCAAGGCACAGGTGGCGCGGATTCCGGAGATTGTCCAAGAGCAAGTGGAACAACGACTCGGAGCGACGATCACCGCCCTTGTGCCTACCTTGATCTCGGGGTTGAGTGCGTGGATTGCGGGTGGCCAACAGGGGCCGCCCCCGATTCCTAGATTCACGGCCAGCAACTCGCATAATGCGATGGCGGGGCCATTGGTGCCTCCGGCGGAGGCGGCATTGGTGTCTCCGACGCCGGCACGGGAGCTTAATGCACCCGAGTGTACGCCGGCCGGCACCTCTTCAGCAAGCGGCCCCTCCGTCAACTGCACGCCCGCCGTTGGCGGTGCGTCGACATTAGCCGAGCTCGACGCCATCATCACGGTAACTAATTAAGCCTCTCTCGGCCGAGGACTTCATCTCCTTGCCTTTGACTGGGCATCCCTGATGCCTTACATGTTTTTGCAGGGCGCCGCCGACGTTCCGTGCACTCTCCTCCACTTCGTGAACAACGAGTTGGTCGATGTCGCCAAGGGCAAAATTGTTCAACCAGGTAACCCCTTGTTCCACGGTACCCAGATGCCACCCAACTTGTTTAGGGTTCAACTGGTTCGGGTGCTGCCAGACTGCGATGACTTGTTACCTCCGATTCGACCCGTCGGGGCTGACGATGAAGACGTGATGACCCTCAGCGCCTGCCTGAGCTAGCCCCTGCTTTGGCCGAAGAGCCAGATTCGTTTGGGGGCGGGGGACACCACCCCAAAGACAACACCACCAGTCGTGCCGGCGCCAAGTCGGCCCCATGGCAAGACCGCCGTAACGGTGCCGGACATCCCTATGCCACTGGATCCAAACATGCATATGGCACAGGATCAGAACGACGACGACGACGACGATGATACATTTGGCAACGTCGATCAGTACTTTGCCGATCATGGGTACGATGGCGACTTCATGGGGCCTCCTTCTCAAGAACCAAACCCAACAAAAGACGTGTGCGATCTAGCTGGTACCGCGGAGAATCCAAGTTGCAACAGGCGCCGTCTGGCGTTCAGCTCTCAGGAGATGCCTCCAGCTGCCGACTTCACCGAGCCTCAGATAGGCGAGGTGCGAAATATTATCAGCCCCAACACACTCAAGAAGGCGGTCTGTGAGCAGAACTCGGTCCCATTACAGGAGAAGAAGAAGGCACGCAAAATAAAGACTAAGAAGGGTGCGAGCCAGCCGGCACTGAGTACGATCCGTGCTCAGGACGGGCCACCTTCACCGCAGGATATCTCGAGGAGGGTGCATGTGGCGGGTAGGGCGATGCTACCGACAAATATGCTCAATGCTGCAACCGGTGCTATGCGGAGTCTGCATGACAGTGTTCTTTCTTTGGAGAAGCGGCGTCTCAGAGAGAAGGATGTGGCATACCCGGTTTTCGCGGCCAAGGTGCCAGAGGGCAAGGGCTTTGTGGATAACTCCATCGGGCGTACGATCGTCCTGCATTTTGATGACATCCACGCTATGTTGAACCTTCATCCGCTGCACTACACCTTCGTTCGGCTATTTTCGCTGAGTATGGAGATGCGGATCATTCGCGACAAGACCCCGGACATCGTGATAGTCGACCCCTTCTACATGCGTGCCAAGATCTTGGGCAGCGCTGGGGACCGGCAAGTCACGAGTTCTTACCTCGAAGGCGTCATTCTGGCAAACCAAGATAAGGATAACTTCCTCGTGCCTTACTTTCCCGAGTAAGTCCTCCCCTCAACAAGCCCGTAACATATGAATTCTTACATTTCGATCATTTTTCTTTTAACATTCCGTGTTTTCTGCAGTGACACACGTTGCACGCTCAACCTCCTAAGCCCCAAATATTCCATGGCCACGTATTTCGACCCGGACCGTCAGTCGAACATAGACTACACAAATGTCAAGAAGGTTCTTGATGACGTTCTCCCCGGCTACGCCAAATCTGGAGGCACCTTCACCAGGCCTATTCGTAAGTACGGCAAGCACGTGTTCTCCCACAATACGACGTTCTGCTGCGTCAAGCAGCCGCCTGGCGGTCAGAAGGGTGCCTACTATGCCATCCATCACATGCGGGCGATCGTACGGGACCATCATCAACTTCTGCTACCGAGTAAACTCAAAGATTGGGCAAAGAGCGTGTCGGCAATCCAGGACGCGGACCTCCGACAAGATTTCTTTCGCATCCAGTCGGAGTTTGCGGAAATCATCCATCAAGATGTCCTTCGTACCTCGAGGCACTTCTACCTCAACAATCAACCGTCCAATAGTGACATCGACACAATGCTACAAATGCAGGCTGACAACAACCGTTACTTCATGACTCCCACGATAGATGGCGGCTTCATCCACACTCCGGTCAATTGAGTCGAGTCGAAAGCAGTGATGCTGTGTCTAGTTCTGAAACATCGATTGGCTCATGTTGTAATTAAACTTTAATGAACTTGTAGTATGTCTCTTTGGTTTCGAGAGTCGTTCAACTTAGATGTAATCGATGCTATTAATGTCTTGCTTTTCTCTTCCGATCATTCTGTTGCATACTTATATATTGCTTATGTATTGTCTGTGAATTGGTACTAACGTTTCGTTTGGCTAGTGCATAGCGATGCCGACGCATGTCGTGTACAAGGGTAAGGTTCCCGGAGTCTACGATGACTGGGAGGAGTGTCGGAGACAGGTTCACCGATTCAGCGGTAACAGTTACAAAGGGTACACCACTAGGGCCGAGGCCGAATCTAGATACGCCCGCTATCTAGCGGGAGAGGGGAGGGAGCGTTGGAGGAACCGGATGAAGACGAGTTTCATCGTGATGATGCTCATCGTGATGACCGCAGCTCTCTTCTATGTGATGGTAGTTTAGATGATCGATATCGACTTGTAATGTGAAGACAAACTCGCTACTCGCGGTCTCGAGACTTGTAATATAATGTTCTATCTTTGTTCAGTCTTTTCAATTCGGAGACTAATATGATGAATTGTATTCGGAGACTAATATGATGAATTGTATTCAAAGACTAATCTTCTATTGTATTCGATCAATCTGTTGTTGATGTGTGCTGTCTATATTTTGTCAAATTATACATTTTGTAACCCGTGCAAAAAAAAGAAAATAAAAAATAAAAAAAACCTAATATTCATACTAATGGCGCATCACATGACAGTGCGCCATTAGTATGACAGTGCATACTAATGGCGCATCACTGGGTAGTGCGCCATTAGTATGCCGCGGTTACTAATGGCACATCCAGTGGCGGTGCGCCATTAGTATGCCAAAGCACCTGGGTATACATGGCCCCTGGGAGGCATACTAATGGCGCACCCTGGCCTATACTAATGGCGCACCCGTGGTGCGCCATTAGTATACCAGATACTAATGGCGCACCAGGTGGTGCGCCATTAGTAAAAATTACTAATGGCGTGCTATTAATGGCGCACCACAGATGCGCCATTAATGGCCATATTAGGTGCGCCATTAGTAGGGGTTTTTCTAGTAGTGTCAAAGGTTAACTTCTCGGCCCTAGAATCGTGCTGATCTCCAAAGTCCACTTCTAGCTCAATCTTGCCTACAGGGTATGCCGACTTACCAGGCAGCACTCCATGGAAAACAATATTGGATGGCTTAAGATTTTTATTGGTTAACCCCATGCGACTAAAAGTTTCATAATAAAGGATATTAATGCTGCTACCTCCATCCATGAGTACCTTAGTGAACTTGTATCGACCCGGGGCGGGTGATCCACTCGACTCCACATAATGGGCCGCTCAGACCATCGCAAGTAATGGGGAACTACCGGCTCAACAGCATTCACAGCCCTCTTATGAAGCTTCTGGTCCCGGTTGCATAGACTTGTAGTGTAGACATGGTATTGCCCGCTATTTAACTGCTTTGGGTGACTTTGATATCCAGACTGCTGCTGACCCCCTTGACTGGATTGTTGATTGTAATTATCCTGATTACCTTGATTGTAACCACCCTGATTAACTTGATGGTGTTGGTGACCCTGGAAGCCAGAATTAGAACTGCCACCTCCATAACCCGGGCCATGAAAACCGCCGCCACAAGAACCTAAGCCGCCGCCCAACCCATGGTTGTTTTGGAATAAATTAGAGTTTTTGAAAGCCCTCATGATTGTACTATCTTTCCAAGGGTGAGTGGATGGCCTCTCCTTCGTACCGTGCTTTGGGCAGGGCTCATTCAACAACTGCTCAAGAGTGGGACCTGATCCACCATTCTGAGGAGGCGGCTTCCCCTTACGATGCTGACCATTGTTCTGCGTACTGGTATTAGCTACAAAATTCGAGTTGCGATCAGCCTTGTGTTTGCCGTTGCTCCCCTGACTGACCGCGTTATGCTGCAGACCCTTGGTATTGCCACTCTTCTTTCCCTTTCTCGTCTTTTCATCATCAGACTCGAGGTCCTCGGTACCAT
This sequence comes from Triticum aestivum, assembly GCF_018294505.1. Classification (NCBI taxonomy): domain Eukaryota; kingdom Viridiplantae; phylum Streptophyta; class Magnoliopsida; order Poales; family Poaceae; genus Triticum; species Triticum aestivum. The sequence continues at coordinate 548,843,022 of NC_057804.1, forward strand.
CAGAGTTAGCATATTTAATTACAGCCGCCATCAGCTGCCCCATATTATTGCAATCGCGCTTGAGTCGCCCCAACATTTGCTTAAGAGGCAAAAATGGCAATTTTTCTCCAACATTGGAACTGCAGAGCCAGCATTGATGTTGTTAGATGAGTGTATAGTAGCCTTGACCCGGCGCACCCAATAGGTCATTGATTCACCTTCCTCTTGGGCACAAGCAGATAAATCCACAGTTGACATGGGTTGTTTGCATGTATCTTTAAATTTCTGGATAAACCGGGCCTTCAGCTGACCCCATGACTCGATGGAGTTGGCAGACATCCCTTTTAACAAAGTATGGTCCGTCCCCTCTAGCATCATGGTGAAGTATTTAGCACACGCGGCATCCCTGACCTCCAACAGTTCCATGGCCATCTCATAACTCTCAATCCTCACCTTAGGGGGTAAGTCGGCTGTGTAGTTAGGCACTTTACGAGGTCCTTTGAAATCCTTGGGCAAACCCTCATTACGTAGAGCCGACACCAAATAGGGTACACTTGTAGTTCTAGAGGTCACGCCTGCCTGCACTGAAGTTGTTGGGTAAACCGGAAGGGACTGGTGTGCCGCCCGCTGAGACGCCTGCTCAGCCTCCTGACACACTCTGTCCTGACCGACCAAGTCATGAGCTCCATCACGTGCCGGGTCATGCCCTCGTGGCTGGTTACGACGCTGCTCATTGCTTGAAACGGCCGGTGAGCCATGTGTTTGCTATAACTCCGACTTGAGCGAGGGGTCGAATGAATCCTATCCCGACTGTAAGAATATGCATCCTGTTGCACCAATGCAGTTTGAAGAAGCTCCCTAGCCCTTCATGTTTCAACCGCCGCTAGAGAGTCACCATCTACTGGGAGTGCCGCAGCTGTGTCGCCGCAGCAATCATGTTATCCAAAGGGTTGGAATAATGACCCGGTGGTGTTGGCACATGTTCAGGCGGAGTATCATTCAAATGAGGTGGCTCTGTCACGTGTGGCTGAACCGGCATTCTGGCCCCAGGTGTTGCAACCCGGTTTGTCTGTGGCGGGATACTGCTCCCCGCTCTAGGGCATGCAAAAGAGGTTTCTCGCCTCGTTAACCGGAGGTAGACGAGACTTGTGCCTCCTCCTCATGATTTCATTTGAAGCATTTTGATCCGTCGCAAGCCAGAAAGCCTCGGACTGAATTTGCTGGGCCTGAGTATCCAGGGTAGCAAGCTTTTCGGCTATCCTAACATCCTCTGCCGCCAGGTCTTCGTTGGCTAGTGCTACCTCATCATGTAACTTTGCAATCTCTGCATTATGCTGAGCTTGATTCACCGGTTTGACCTCTGCTATCAACAGATCTGTTAGTTTATCCATTCAATCCGTCAAAACTGGAGCCAGGGGGTGCACAGGGCCTCCTGCCCCGGCTGGCGTCGCCGCTGCTGACCCGGAGATTATTGTCGCTGCAGTTGAGGAGTTGTAACCAGGCTGTGTACCGGCCATGAAGATCGCGACCCTGTTCTTCGGCTCATAGGGGTCCAAAATACTGTCGCCATCAGAACAGCCCCCAAGCCTGCCATCTTGCAGTTGACACAATGAAGTAGTCTAGCTTGTGGACGACTCACCATCAGAATTGATGGCCGTCTCACCGCCAAACATAGATCCTTCATCAAATTCCGCTCCATGGATGAATCCCACGAAGGCACGTTTCACGGCGGGCTGAGCTCGGGCGGGTCTTGCACGCTGAGCCGTCTTGATGATGTCGGTGCAGATGTCCGGCTCAGGGCCCAGATCGCCAATCTTGCCGATGAAGACGTGGATTCCGCCGAAGGGGACCCGGTACCCATACTCAATTGATCCGTCCTAGGGGCCCCAGCCTGCATCGTCAATGTAGAGCTTGCTACGACGACTCTTAGTCATCCGGCCCATAGTGTATGCCTTGATCCCTTCGAAGCTGCCCTCTAAGAACTTGAAACCACCGTGCGCTAGCCCCACAGTGGGCGCCAACTATCGTGGAATAGTCATGGCAGATGTCCTAGTGTGAGGACTTAGTCGTGGAGCCATTGCAAATAGGTTAGCTTAAAGAGGTTAAACGGGACAAAGGACATAGGAGTTCATACTAGTTCGTCCCCTTGTGGTGAAGGTAAAGGCCTAATCTAGTTTGAGGTGGTATTGCTTATGTATCGATTACTAGGGAGCGAATCCGCTTGACCTAGCTTTCGATCTATTGTTTCTTGTCCTGAACCATTGTCTGGTCGACCCTTTATATACACAGGTTGACGCCCAGTGGGTCACGGAGTACCGGTCGGCTCATAGACAACGTGTCCGGCTCGGTGACTAACTATACATGCCTTACAATTCAAGTTATACATATATGGTGGTTTACTCTTACGGGCTTAAGTCGCCTTGGGCCTTGGGCCGTTACCTATGAACCGCCATCTTCAATGTCCTCGTGGACTTCATATCATGAATCACCATAGGTATAACCCGGCCTCCTGGGCGGGTCATACGTAATAGTTATATCCCCAACACCTTGGTAAGGCTTGTTGCCGGGCGTGACTCTGGTAGCCTTCTGCTACTTGTTAGTTTGAGCGTCTTGTCTTGATATCCCTTGTTCCTATCTTGCTTCCCACCGTCGCCCCTGCTTTGCCAAGCTCTTCTGCAGGCATGGCTGCGACCATCCGTGCACAAGTAAGGGGTACAGAAGTACACACACTTTTGTACACCAAAACTAGTTGGCCAAACCAAATCAATAGATCAGAGAGAAATACAAAGCTATTTAATTCGTGCATAAAAGAGTTTAGAGAAGACTCAACTAATATTCATAGATAATCTGATCATAGACCCACAATTCATCGGATCTCAACAAACACACCACAAAATAAGATTACATAGGATAGAACTCCAAACACATCGAGCAGAACATTGTATTGAAGATCAAAGAGAGAGAAAAAGCCATCGAGCTACTAGCTATGGACACGTAGGTCTGTGGTAAACTACTCATACATCATCAAAGGGCAGCAAGGTTGGTGTAGAGGCCCTCCGTGATCAAACCCCCCTCCGGAAGATTGCAGGAAAAGGCCCCAAGATGGGATCTCATGAGAACAGAAGCTTGAAGTGGCGGAAATGTATTTTTGTGGACGCTTCTGATGTAGATGGAATATTTGAGGATTTATAGTGCTAGAGTTAGGATAAGGGGAGTCCCGAGGGGCCCACAAGCCCTGAGGGTGCCTCTTGCGGCGCGTCCAGGAGGCTTGTGGCCTCCTCGTGGCTCATGTGGCCTCCTCTCCAAGTCTCGTGTGTTTCTTCTGGTCCAACAAAAATCATCGCAAATGTTTTATTTTGTTTGGACTCTTTCCTTTCTAAATAAGTCAAAAACAAGGAAAAACAACAACTAGCGTTGGGCACTAGGTTAATAGGCTATTCCCAAAAATGACAAAATAGTACCAAAATGCATATAAAACATCCAAAACAGATAATATAATAGCATGGAACAATCAAAAATTATGGATACGTTGGAGATGTATCAAGCATCCACAAGCTTAATTCCTGCTCGTCCTTGAGTACGTAAATGATAAAAAAAGAATTTTTGATGTGGAATGCTACCTAACATATTTATCAATGTAATCTTCTTTATTATGGCATGAATATTCAAATCCATAAGATTCAAAACAAAAGTTTAATATTGACATAAAACAATAATACTTCAAGCATACTAATAAAGCAATCATGTATTCTCAAAATAACATGGCCAAACAAAGTTATCCCCACAAAATCATATAGTCTGGCTATGCTCCATCTTCATCACACAAAGTATTATATCGTGCACAACCCCGATGACAAGGCAATAAATTGTTTCATACTTTTAGTGTTCTCAAACCTTTTCAACTTTCACACAATACATGAGTGTGAGCCATGGATATAACACTATAGGTGGAATAGAATATGGTGGTTGTGGAGAATACTAAAAGAAGGAGATAGTTTCAGATCAACTAGGCAAATTAATGAGCTATGAAGGTGCCCATCAATAGATATCAATGCAAGTGAGTAGGGATTGCCATTTAACAGATGCACTAGAGCCATAAGTTTATGAAAGCTCAAAAAGAAACTAAGGGTGTGCATCCAACTTTCTTGCTGAAAAACATAGGGAAATTTGAGGAAGCTCGTCATTGGAATATACAAGCCAAGTGATATAGTGAAAATTTTCCACTAGTATATGAAAGTAGTAAAATAGGAGACTCTCTATCACGAAGAACATGGTGCTAGTTTGAAGCACAAATGTGGAAAAATGATAGTAACATTGTCCCTTCTCTCTTTTTCTCTCATTTTTTTTCTCCTTTTCTATTTTTTTCTTTTGGCTTCTTTGGCATTTTTTTATTCTTCGTCTGGAGCCTCATCCTGACTTGTGGGGGAATCATAGCCTCCATCATCCTTTCCTCACATGGGAGAATGCTCTAAGAATGATGATCATCACACTTTTATTTACTTACAAATCAAGAATTACAACTTGATACTAGAACAAAGATATGACTCTATATGAACGCCTCATGCATATGAGAAGAATACGCTGGGTTTAATGCACCGGCGAAAGTTGGGCGGTACTAGAGAGGCTAGAAGTGGTGGAAGGGTGAGAGTGTGTATAATCCATGGACTCAACATTAGTCATAAACAACACACATACTTATTGCAAAACTTTATTAGCCCTCAAAAAAAGTACTAATACGCATGCTCCTAGAGGGATAGATTGGTAGGAAAAGACCATCGCTCATCCCTGACCGCCACTCATGAGGAAGACAATAAAAAATAAATCATGCTCTAACTTCATCACATCATGGTTCACTGATATGTCTCCAACATATCTATTATTTTTGATTGTTCCATGCTGTTATATTATCATTATTGGATGTTTTACTATCATTTTATATCGTTTCTTGGTACTAACATATTGACATAGTGCCCTGTGCCAGTTGTTGTTTTCTCCAACATAGTGCCCTATCGCAGGAAATCAATACCAAATGGAGTCCAAAGGCAGCGAAACTTCTCAAGGATTTTTTGGGCCAAAAGACATCCTGTGGGCTAAGGAAGCACCTGGGGGGAGCCCCGAGGGGGGCAACACCCACCAGGGCGCGCCAGGAGGCCCAGGCATGCCCTAGTGGGTTGTGCCCACCTTGGGTGCCCCCTAAACCACCTCTTTGCTTTATAAATACCCCAATATTCCAGAAACCCTAGGGGAGTCGACAAAAATCAATTCCAGCCGCAACAGAGTCCAAAATCACCAGATCCAATCTAGACACCATCATGGAGGGGTTCACCACTTCCATTGGTGCCTCTCCGGCGATGAGTGAATAGTTCTTTGTAGACCTACGGGTCCGTAGTTAGTAGCTAGATGGCTTCCTCTCTCTCTCTCTCTTGATTATCAATACAATGGTTCATTGGAAATCCATATGATGTAAGTCTTTTTGCGGTGTGTTTATTGGCATCCAATGAACTTTGAGTTTATGATCAGATCTATGTTTTTATCCATGAAAGTTATTTGATCTCTTATATGCAAGATTCCTTATAGCCTCGTATTTCTTCTCTGATGTTTGGGTTTTGTTTGGCCAACTTGATCTATTTATCTTGCAATGGGAAGATGTGCTTTGTAGTGGGTTCAATCTTACGGTGCTTGATCCTAGTGACAGAAGGAGAACCGACACGTTTGTATTGTTTCTACTAAGGATAACAAGATGCGGTCTATATCCACATAAATAGATAAACGGATCTTGTCTACATCATGTCATTGTTCTTATTGTATTACTCCGTTTTTCCATGAACTTAATACACTAGATGCATGCTGGATAGCGGTCGATGTGTGGAGTAATAGTAGTAGATGCAGGCACGAGTCGGTCTACTAATCTTGGACGTGATGCCTATATAATGATCATTGCCTAGATATCGTCATGATTATTTGAAGTTCTATCAATTGCCCAACAGTAATTGTTTTCCCACCGTTTGCTAGTTTCCTCGAGAGAAACCACTAGTGAAATCTATGGCCCCCGGGTCTCTTTTCATCATATTTGCCTTTGCGGTCTATTTTTCCTTTGCATTTATTCTCAGATCTATTAAACCAAAAATACAAAAATACCTTGCTGCAATTTATTTGTTCCGCGATCTATTTATCCTATCTACCAATTTTACCTCATGTTATTTGCCAATCTAGAAGCGCCGAACCCTAAAGGGATTGATAACCCTTTTAACACGTCAGGTTGCGAGTATTTGTTATTTGTGTACACGTGTTTTTTACGTAGTGCAAGGAGGTTCTCCTACTGGTTCGATAACCTTGGTCTCATCACTGAGGGAAATACCTACCGTCGCTATACTGCATCATCCCTTCCTCTTTGTGGAAATACCGATGTAGTTCTACCATACATCAAAAGGAATTTCTGGCGCCATTGCCAGGGAGGATCTTCAACTTCAACCAGGTTCGTAATCACAAATATCATCTCCTCGCAATTTACATTATTTTTCATTTGCCTCTCGTTTTCCTCTGCCCAACTTCACAAAAATTTGCCGTTCTATTCGCCTTTTTCATTTGCCGTTTTGTCGTCAGATCTGTTTTTGAGTGCAATCTTGTTGTCAAGTCATCATGACTCAAGACAACACCAAGTTGTGTGATTTCTCAAATACCAACAATAATGATCTTACTAGCTCTCCGATCGCTCCTCCCGCCACTAGTGCGGAGGCTTTAGATATTAATTCTGCTTTGCTGAATCTCGTTATGAAAGATCAATTTGCCCGTACTCCTAATGAGGATGACGCGTCCCATCTTAACGTATTCATGGAATTATGCGATATGCAAAATAAAAAAGATGTGGACAATGATGTTGTGAAGTTGAAATTATTTCCATTTTCTTTGTGAGATCGTGCAATAATTTGGTTTTCTTCTTTGCCTCACAATAGTATCGATTCTTGGAACAAGTGCAAGGATGCTTTTATCACTAAGTATTTTCTGCCCGCAAAATTTATTTCCCTTAGAACCCAGATCATGAATTTCAAGCAACTTGAACATGAGCATGTTGCACAATCTTGGTAAAGGAAGAAATTGATGCTAAGGAATTTCCCAACTCATGGGTTAAATCTTTGGGTGATCATACAAATTTTTTAAGAGGGATTGAATTTTGTTTCTCGTAATCTTTTAGATTCTGCCGCGGGGGCTACTTTTATGGAAATTACTTTGGGTGACTCTACTAAATTGCTAGACAATATTATGGCAAACTACTCACAATGGCATACCGAAAGAGCTCCTACTAGTAAAGAAGTCAATTCGGTAGAAGAAATAAATTCTTTGAGAGAAAAAGTTGATGCTCTTATGAAGTTGGTTGCTAATAAAAGTGCTCCTATTTATTTTAATGATGTGCCATTGTCTACTTTGATTCAGCAAAATAGTGATGCCATAGATGTGAATTTTGTCTCGCGAAACAATTTCAATGACAATGCTTATAGATGCAATTTTAATCCTAGGCCTTTCCCTAGTAATTCCTCTAATAATTATGGTAATTCCTATGGTAATCCAACCTATAATAATAGAAACATCTCTGATCTTGAGAGCAATATTAAAGAATTTATCAATACACAAAAATCTTTCAACACTTTGATAGAAGAAAAGTTGAATAAAATTGATGATTTGCCTAGAAGTGTTGATAGAATTTCTCATGATGTAGAAACTCTCAAGATGAAAAATTTTGTGCCTAAATTGAAGAATCAATTAAAGCTTTTTATGTTTCTATGGATGAAAGTAACAAAAGAACAGCTCTGCTTAGAGCTAAAATAGAACTTTTAGAAAGAGTGTTTTCTAGTGATTACTATCAGAAAAGTGATGAAGATCTTAAAATGCTTGGTGTTTCTTCTATTGATTATTTGTTTAGTAAAATTGAAGAGTCAGCTTTATTTAGAAGGCGTCCCTATGATTCAGAGGTTGAAAATATTGTTGATTGTTTTTATAAAAGTGGGTTTGAAGAGGTCAAGACTTTAACTAGTGATGTGCCCACTACTTTGGATTACAAAGACTGTAATTATGATAGTTGCTCCTTGGTTGATTGTATTTGTTTGTTCCAATCCATGATAAATTCACCCCATGCTTATGAAAAAAATAAAGCTTTTACTAAACAGATCGAGGGACGTCATCGAGTTGAACGTGTGCCGAACTCGGAGGTGTCATATGTTCGGTGCTAGATCAGTTGGATCGTGAAGATGTTCGACTACATCAACCACGTTAACATAACACTTCTGCTTTCGATCTACGAGGGTACATGGACACACTCTCCCCCTCTCGTTGCTATGCATCTCCTAGATAGATCTTGCATGATCGTAGGATTTTTTTTTTAAATTGCATGCTACTTTCCCCAACAGTGGTATCAAAGCCAGGTCTATGCGCAGACGATATGCACGAGTCGAACACAAAGAGTTGTGGGTGATAATAGTCATCCTACTTACCACCAACGTCTTACCTTGATTCGGCGGTATTGTTGGATGAAGCGGCCCGGACCAACATTACATGACCACTTTCATGATACCGGTTCTACCGATGTGCTTTGCACACAGGTGGCTGGCGGCTGTCTGTTTCTCCAACTTTAGTTGAATCGAGTTTCACTATGACCGATCCTTGTTGAAGGTTAAAACATCACACTTGATGAAAAATCGTTGTGGTTTTGATGCATAGGTAAGAACAGTTCTTGCTAGAAGACCATAGCAGCCACGTAAAACTTGCAACAACAAAGTAGAGGACGTCTAACTTGTTTTTGCAGGGCCTGTTGTGATGTGATATGGTCAAGACATGATGTGATATAAATTGTTGTATGATATGATCATGTTTTGTAACAAAGTTATCGGCAACTAGAAGGAACCATATGGTTGTTTCTTTATTGTATGAAATGCAATCGCCATGTAATTACTTTACTTTATCACTAAGTGGTAGCGATAGTCATTGAAGCAATAGTTGGCGAGATGACAACGATGCTACAATGAGGATCAAGGTGTCAAGCCGGTGACAATGGAGATCATGATGGTGCTTTGGAGACGGAGATCAAAGGCACAAGATGATGATGGCCATATCTTGTCACATATTTTGATTGCATGTGATGAGTATCTTTTATGCATCTTATTTTGCTTAGTACGATGGTAGCATTATAAGATGACCCCTCACTAAATTTTAGGGTATAAGTGTTCTCCCTAAGTATGCACCGTTGCTAGAGTTTGTTGTGCCGAGACACCACATGATGATCGGGTGTGATAAGCTCTACGCTCACATACAACAGTTGCAAGCCAGTTTTGCACGTGCAGAATACTTGGGTTAAACTTGACGAGCCTAGCATAGGAAGATATGGCCTCGGAACACTGAGACCGAAAGGTCGAACATGCATCATATAGTAGATATGATCAACATAGAGATGTTCACCATTGAAAACTACTCCATCTCATGTGATGATCAGACATGGTTTAGTTTATATGGATCACATGATCATTTAGATGACTAGAGGGATGTCTATCTAAGTGGGAGTTCTTAAGTAATATGATTAATTGAACTTTAATTTGTCATGAACTTAGTCCTGATAGTTTTTGCATATCTATGTTGTTGTAGATCAATGGCCCATGCTACCGTTCCCTTGAATTTTAATGTGTTCCTAGAGAAAGCTAAGTTGAAATATGATGGTAGCAACTACAAGGACTGGGTCCATAACTTGAGGATTATCCTCATTGCTGCACAGAAGAATTATGTCCTGGAAGCACCGCAAGGTGCAAGGCCTATTGCAGGAGCAGATGCCGATGTTATGAACGTCTGGCAAGCTCGATATGATGACTACTCGATAGTTTAGTGTGCTATGCTTTACGGCTTAGAATCGGGACTTGAAAGACGTTTTGAATGTCATGGAGCATATGAGATGTTCCAACAGTTGAAGTTCATATTTCAAGCAAATGCCCGAGTTAAGAGATATGATGTCTCCAACAAGTTCTATAGCTGCAAGATGGAGGAGAATAGTTATGTTAGTGAACACATACTCAGAGTGTCTGGGTACCATAACCACTTGACTCAGCTGGGAGTTAATCTTCCTGATGATAGTGTCATTGATAGAGTTCTTAAATCACTGCCACCAAGCTATAAAGGCTTTGTGATGAACTATAATATGCAAGGGATGGAAAAGACAATTCCTGAGCTCTTCGCAATGCTAAAGGCTACGGAGGTAGAAATCAAGAAGGAGCATCAAGTGTTGATGGTTACCAAGACCACTAGTTTCAAGAAAAAGGGCAAAGGGAAGAAGGGGAACTTCAAGAAGAATAGCAAGCAAGTTTCTACTCCCGGGAAGAAACCCAAGTCTGGACCTAAGCCTGAAACTGAGTGCTTCTACTGTGAATGGACTGGTCACTGGAAGCGGAACTGCCCCAAGTATTTGGCGGACAAGAAGGATGGCAAAGTGAAAGGTATATTTGATATACATGTTATTGATGTGTACCCTACTAATGCTTGTAGTAGCGCTTGGGTATTTGATACTAGTTTTGTGGCTCATATTTGCAACTTGAAACAGGGGCTACAGATTAAATGAAGATTGGCTAAGGACGAGATGATGATGCGCGCCAGAAATGGTTCCAAGGTCGATGTGATCGCCGCATCTACCTTCAGAATTAGTTTTAGACCTGAATAATTTTTATTTGGTTCCAGCTTTGAGCATGAACGTTATATCTGGATCTTGTTTGATGCGAGACGGTTATTCATTTAAATCAGAGAATAATTGTTTTTCTATTTATATGAGTAATATCTTTTATAGTCATGCACCCTTGATGAGTGGTCTATTCTTGTTTAATCTCGATCGTAGTGATACACATATTCATAATATTGAAGCCAAAAGATGCAAAGTTTATAATGATAGTGCAACTTATTTGTGGCACTGCCGTTTAGGTCATATTGGTGTAAAGCGCATGAAGAAACTCCATGGTGATGGGCTTTTGGAATCACTTGATTATGAATCACTTGATGCTTGCGAACCATGCCTCATGGGAAAGATGACTAAGACTCTGTTCTTTGGAACAATGGAATGAGCTACTGACTTATTGGAAATAGTACATACCAAAGTATATTGTCCAATGAGTGTTGAGGTTCGTGGAGGGTATCTGTCGTGGAATTTTCATGTCAAATGTCCTAGTGTGAGGACTTAGTCATGAGGCCAATGCATCTATGTGGTAGCTTGAGAGGGGTTGAGCTGAATCGAGAGACGCAACACAAGACAAGGACTTAGACAGCTTTGGGGCCCGGGAAATATCATCCGGTAACCACCCTACATGTTGTTTGTGTCTAGGTATAATTATCAGCACGAAGGAGTCGCCGTAAACCGGCTCTCCCGGTTATGTCTAACCCTTAAGATCCTTCTCCCCACTTTGGGTGCCCTGCCCCTCCTTATATAAGTTGAAGGGGTGGGTTACATGTAGAGTCCATCTCGGACTAAGACTTAAACTATTTTGACTTCTCTTCCTGGGCTTCTTAACATCTTGGGCTTCTTAACGTCTCGGGCTTGTTAACCATGGGTGACTCTGTCTGCCGGGTTATAACTGGTGCCGGTTTATGATTGTCTGCCAATTTATGTTTTTCTGCCAGTTTACCATCTGACTTATCATCCGGCTTAACATACGCCGGGTTATCATCTAACTTAACACCTGCAGGGTCATCATCTGACTTAACACCTGCCGGGTTATCATCTGTCTTAACACCTACCGGGTTATCACTCCCGTCAGGTCATACCATGGTGTACATCCCCGACATTACACCTGCCTGGTTATCATCTGACTTAACACCTTCCGGGTTATCATCTGACTTAACACCTGCCGGGTCATACCACGGGGTATATCCCCGACATTAGCCCCCAGTTTAATTTGGATTTATCCATGTTAAACTCATCCTGATCATCCTTAAATCCTTGTCATTTCCTTCTTCTAGAAAATCCGGGTCAATAGGCCAGCTTCATAATCAATTTGCTGACATTGGTTTGTCATAGAGAAATATTGTGAATAATAACTCCTTTGACTCAGCTCCTAATGCTTAACAAAAAATTGGTCTTTGAAATACTCATCTGATCTTCAGCCGGCTTGAGGATGTATCATCGCGAAAATTGCCGGTTCATAAATATTGTTGGCACCGGGTCATAATTGTAGTTAACATAAAGCTTGAAAAGATACCTCTTATATACCTATCACTTGTAGCCCCCAAGTCTTAAGAAGGTAGCACAGCAACAACTTAAGACTTGCTTCAATATAAATGTCACAACCTTGAAAACATCCGATTTGTTCATCTCAGTCATGAGTCATAAACTGAGTATTCCACATATGTAGCCCCCAAGTGCTGGGTTGTCATGCCTGCAGCAACCTGGGACTTGAAATTGCCTTATGCTGATAAAAACTTCAACCAGTGTAGCCCCAAAGGGCTAGGTCATTATGCTATAATGAGCAGGGACTTTATAGATATGATCATGTAGACTTTAACAACAACGTGTAGCATCCAAGGGCCACTTTAGTAAGAAAATATTAAGCTGGGACTTTATGTATACTTCACTGAAAATAACATCATGTGATGTAACCCCACCATGGGGCATGGACCCACGTCCACAAGGTTAAGAGTTTTGCCCTCTACCAACTGAGCAATAAACCCTCCAATATAATGGATTAAGGCTTGTGTACCTTACATTTTTGACAGGAGCAATTCGTAGCCCCCAAGGGCCGGCTCATTATGATGCGATGAGTCGGATCTTTGATGAGGTGAGCAAAAATTACTTTGCATTAGCCCCCAAGTGCCATGGTACATGCTGGCAGTGACATGGGACTTGCATATTTGATGTAATTATAAACTTGGATAATGTAGCCCCTAAGTGTCGGGTCGTAATCCTGCAGTGACTCGGGACTATTCCTTCCATTGTAGAATAAATACTATCCTTTGAGAAAATAATAGCCATTGCTCTTAAAGCAACTTTGAAAACCTCAATCATAATATTGGTTTTTGATAACCATAATAAAAATCCAGCCATGTTGGCTATTTAAAGATTTGAATAATATAACCTGGTTTGAGAACCGATTCCTGCCATATAAACCAGTATATCCGTGCCCATATGATACATGCTATGATGATGTAATGATGATGCAATGTATGACTTAATATATGATGATGTATGTGTATGATCAAGAGGGTTTAAGCTATGGTTCAGATATGACCAGAGCCCCCAAGTAGTCATAATTGTGGCACTGCACCGATCAAGAGGTGTAGCTATGGTTTGTATATGACCAAGCCCCCAAGTGATTTCCCTGGTGCCCTTATGCCTATCAAGAGGTGTAACTATGGTTCGAACCCATAGCCCCCAAGTGATGTCCCTGGTAGCCTTAAGCCTATCAATAGGTGTAGCTATGGTTCGGATACGACCAAGCCCCCAAGTGATTTCCCTGGTGCCCTTATGCCTATCAAGAGGTGTGACTATGGTTCGAACATAGCCCCCAAGTGATATTGTGAGCTGTTCTCAAGGGATACCCATGTTTGAGCTGTGCTGTGCAGCAGGCTTTCTTTGGCCCCTTATGATAATATTGGCTTGATAGCCGGATTACCGAAGTAACCAGAGCTGTGCTCTTATGATAATATTGGCTTGATAGCCGGATCAATGGGCAATCATAACTTTTCTCTATAAAGCAGAAGCCCCTATTTGATCGATAATATGATAAGCCAATAAGGCAGGATACCCATGTTTGAACCGCGCATCATGGCAACATATCCTCTTCGGCACCCATAACTTTTTGCAAGAGATAAATTCTTCTTGAACCGAGATTTTTGAACCGGATATTGAGAGCGTCAGAGCTTTGCAAGAGATAGTTTCCTTTTAAACCGGATTTGAACCAGATACTAAGGGCTCCAGCGCTGTGTGGTATACGGGATTTCCCTTAAACCGGACTATAAACTGGAAGCATCATTGTGAGCCAGAATATTTTTGACGGCCTCTAAAATTTTATCAATATAACAGTAGCTTCCGGGACCGGGTTATCTTTCCCTTCAACATCCTGGGGCACTTGAAATTGCTGAAACTGGCAAGACTTGCTGAGTTATATCATCGTAGCCCCCAAGTCTTATGATGACTCAAGGAGTTGTCTTGAGATTCTCCGTACTTGACCATAGCAGAAGGTATATGTCATTGCTTTGATAACACGATGTAAATCCATAAAAGGTTGAGGTGACTGCGGGGGGTTATAAATGATCCCATACGAGCCATGTCAATAACTCAGCCAATGGTTCCTTCCAACCGGCTGCTTGAAATTAACCAAACTGTAGTGGAGGCAACTTGTGCGCATGCCTATTGATCCACCCAGTGCAGACGGCAGCTAATAATATATGACAATTTGCCCCCAATTTGTTGGAAGAAGAATCGGGCTACCCAAGCACTGACTGGCTTGTTATTCAATAAATAGCTCATGCAAACAGATGTGGCCTGATGTGTTGATGTAGACCAGGCCTCGGGGGCGGTGATTTGCGCATGTCCATTGACAACGAGAAGACGCGATCCCAGCAAGCCGATGTGGACCGGACCGCAAGGGCAGCAGCTTGTGTGCGTCCATTCATCATGTGATATGTCTCGGATTATCTCTAGGTGGAATATTATCAATCCGTGCTCCATATCCGTAGTATAAATCACATTTGTAATGAATAATGGTCATTTATATAAAAATGTACAAATCAAAGTAGTTTGTCCTTTGATAGAAATAATATGTGTTAATAAAACAAATTTTAGATGGATATCACCTCATGTTTGTAGATGGCAAACGGCCTTGGATGACCTGGAGGCTAACCTCAGAAACAGGCACAGCGGTTCAGCGCGCCGCGAGCTCGTGCAATGAGGTGAAGGCACGACCGGTTCAGAGCATCGGCGTTGACTCGGGGTAGTGTCTTGGCTGGGGAGGCACACAACAATGAAGATGTCTGGTGGTTCTAGGCGCGGGCGACTAGTGAGGCCATGACGGCGGCTCAAGGCCGACGACTCAGGCGACGGCGGCTTGCCGTGGAGCACTGGAACAATAGCAGCTGCCGCGCAGAGAAAGAAACAGCCGGCAGTTCGTCGGCGGCAGTTAAGTGACTTAACACAGAGAGGTTCCAAGGCAGGAGATCGACCCAGCGGCAATTCAGCAACAAAACAAACCGGATCGAGGCTGCGAGAGCAGCATTGGCCAAAAGGTGCGAGGCGGAGCAAAACCGGTTTAGAGCACAGAGAACGCAGAAACTCGAGGAGGCCGCGGGCGGCTCGCGGCTCAGAGTGATAGCAGAGGGCCGGCCCCAGGCTATGGCTCAGCCCAGGAGAAGTGGCCAATGGTGATTTAAAAGCTTGGAGGCGTAGGTGCCCAACGGCGGTTTAGGCGAGGACCACAGCCGGGTCATTCTGGTAGCGGCCGGGTCACATGGGATGGCGGAGACGATGATGGCCGTCTTGAAGTGGCCCGTACTACTTGGAGATGAACCACCACGGCAGAGTCGCCCTGGCGAGGCAAAGCGGTGGATGACGAGGTGGGGGCCGTGGAGGACGTTAGTCACCCTGGTTTGGCTCATGACTGGAGGCGGGTCGTCACGCCAGCGAGTCATGCCATCCTCCTCCCGCTCATGACTGATTTGGCTAATACATGCCCGAGTCCTTCTCTAAATCATGGCGATTTAACGAAAGCCTCCAAGGGGTCGTGGCTCCTTCAGAAGTTCCATTTGAATCCGAGTTCTAGCTTTGAATCAAAAAACAGCAGTAGAGCCAACACACGTGAAGGCAGCGCCGGATCAAACTTTTTTATAAGTTCATCTGTCCCGGCGACTCAAAATCCATTGGAAAAATTGCTAGGTGGGGATGAGAGATGTAAAGCGACAGTAGCGGCAGCTCAATGATTGTGCATCAGCCAGCGGGCAGAGGCTCGAGGTGATCCCAGGGAGGTAGTAGCTCAAAATAGTAGTGGCTCTAGGTAGACGTGAAGTCAGCAGCAACTTTGACCAGCCAGGGACGACTTGGCGCAACGGCGAAGGCGCAGATGACGGAGGAGCAGCGACGTGGAGACGACCCGGCGACGGCTTGTGATGGAGGCGGATGGAAACCGAGGCGGCATTAGGTGGCAATGATAAACCGAAGGGAGTCATAGCAGAGGTGAAGCGGAGGTAAAGGGGGCGCGGGCTGTAGCCAGCACGGAAGAGGCAGCGTCAGCACGCACTACTAGGGAAAATCCTATACATAGAATCTTACCAACAGCGCTCCACAAAATACCACGCTGCTGCTACTTAGCAGCAGCGCGTGTTAGAGAAATGCGCTGCTGACAGGAAAATAGTAGTAGCGCGTCCACCACAAACCGCGCTACTGCTATAATTGCCATGACCTCGGCCCCCCCCCCCCGCGCTAGTTATAGCTGTAGCACACTATACTGAACCGCGCTACTGCTATAGAAGTTAGCAGCAGCGCGCTTATAGGAAAACCGTTACTGTTAAGATCAGCCCACAAGTTTAGTCCCACCTCGCTCCGTGAACAGGGTGTTTACCACCTTAAATATGTTATTTCTGAAACTACCACAACCAGTTGGTCTTCACTGAACTCTATGTGTAAAATTTGTGGCCGCAATATGAGTCCTCTTCGGTTCCTACCGGATAGGACTCATATTGACAATTCAGATTGTACACAAAAAGATCATTGATGGCCAATGTATTTTTTGCATTGATGTATTTTTTGTATAGTTACAGTTAGCAGTAGCGGTTTATGTGCAAGGCTCTACTGCTATTCAGATTAGCTGTAGCGCGTTTTGGCAAATGCGCTACAACTATCCCTAC